>NW_026636388.1:0-223 GCF_028554395.1 Pezoporus wallicus | reverse complement strand
AGAGGGCGCTTTCAAATGGACCTTTCGGTATGAAAGCGAGGAGCGACAGCAATGATGGTGACACCGTTGCAAAGCTGACTGTGTGCTGAAGATGCCCAGCACATGCTTTCCCTCCTGGCTCTTCGGCTCTGAGAGCAGAGGCCAGACGTTCGTGCTCTACTGACTGTGCTGCTGGGCAGCCAAGAGCAACGAGCAGAGAAGTTGGATTCAAATGAACTTCTCA
>NW_026636387.1:0-2212 GCF_028554395.1 Pezoporus wallicus | reverse complement strand
CCCCACATCCTCATCGGAGCCCCCATCCCATTGGTGATCCCATCCCTGCCCACATCCCCATCGGTGATGCCATCCCTGCCCCACATCCCCATCGAGCCCTCATCCCATCCCTGCCCCACATCCCCATCGGATCCCATCCCATCCCTGCCCCACATCCCCATCGGAACCCCCCCATCCCATCCCTGCCCCGCATCCTCACAGGAACCCCCATCCCATTGGTGATCCCATCCCTGCCCCACATCCCCATCGGAGCCCCCATCCCATTGCTGACCCATCCCATCCCTGCCCCACATCCTCATCGGAGCCCTCATCCCATTGCTGACCCATCCCATCCCTGCCCCACATCCTCATCGGAGCCCCCATCCCATTGGTGATCCCATCCCTGCCCCGCATCCTCATCGGAGCCCCCATCCCATTGGTGATCCCATCCCTGCCCCACATCCCCATCGGAGCCCTCATCCCATTGGTGATCCCATCCCTGCCCCGCATCCTCACAGGAACCCCCATCCCATTGGTGCCCCCATCCCATTGGTAACCACCATATCCCATCCCTGCCCCTTCACATCCCATCCCTGACCCCCATCCCCTCACTCCCCCCATATCCCATCCCTGCCTCCTACATCCCATTCCTGCCCCTGCCATTCCACTGCTCCTCCCTACATCCCATCCCTGCCCCACATCCCATTGCTCCCCCCCCATCCCATCCCTGTCCCATATCCCATTGCTCCCCCCCCATCCCATCCCTGCCCCACATCCCATTGCTCCCCCCACATCCCATCCCTGCCCCACATCCCATTGCTCCCCCCCATCCCATCCCTGCCCCATATCCCATTGCTCCCCCCATCCCATCCCTGCCCCATATCCCATTGCTCCCCCCATCCCATCCCTGCCCCACATCCCATTGCTCCCCCCCCATCCCATTGCTCCCCCCCATCCCGCAGGCGCCCAATCCCAGAGCTCCTGGGGGCCATCACCTCCTGCTGCCCTCGCCCCCCCCAGGAGCAACGCGCCTGCACCGAGGAGCAGGTGAGTGCCCTATGGGGCAATCCCCGCCCCATAACCCCCCCCCCCCCCCCAAACTGACCATGGTACCTCCCTCCTGCCCACAGCTGACCCACACCATCGCCACCCTGTGCAGCACCCATGGGGCAAGGGGGGGCTGGAAGGACCCAAAACGCTGCTGCGAGGGGGGGGATGCGGCCGCCCGGCGCCGCTGCTTCAACTCCGCTTACCTGGAGCGGGTGCCAATGGGGCTGGCGGTGCCCCCCCCGCCCCATGGGCACGAGGAGTGACCCCCAACCCGGGGATAGGGGACAATAAAGGTGCTGCACCCCCCACACACGCTTCGGCATCTGTGTCCCTATGGGGTGGATGGGGGTCAATGGGCATCAGTGTCCCTATGGGGTGGATGGGGGTCAATGGGCATCAGTGTCCCTATGGGGTGGATGGGGGTCAATGGGCATCAGTGTCCCTATGGGGTGGATGGGGGTCAATGGGCATCAGTGTTCCTATGGGGTGGATGGGGGTCAATGCGCATCAGTGCCCCATGGGGGTCCCTGTGCATCCATGTTCCTATGGGGTGGATGGGGTCAATGGGCATCTGTGTTCCTATGGGGTGGATGGGGGTCAATGGGCATCTGTGTTCCTATGGGGTGGATGGGGGTCAATGGGCATCAGTGTCCCTATGGGGTGGAAGGGGGTCAATGGGCATCAGTGTCCCTATGGGGCGGATGGGGGTCCCCGTGCATGCTTGTCCCTATGGGGTGGATGGGGGTCAATGGGCATCAGTGTCCCTGTGGGGTGGATGGGGGTCAATGGGCATCAGTGTCCCTATGGGGTGGATGGGGGTCAATGGGCATCAGTGTTCCTATGGGGTGGATGGGGGTCAATGGGCATGGGGTGGATGGGGGTCAATGCGCATCAGTGCCCCATGGGGGTCCCTGTGCATCCATGTTCCTATGGGGTGGATGGGGTCAATGGGCATCTGTGTTCCTATGGGGTGGATGGGGGTCAATGGGCATCTGTGTTCCTATGGGGTGGATGGGGGTCAATGGGCATCAGTGTCCCTATGGGGTGTATGGGGGTCAATGGGCATCAGTGTCCCTATGGGGTGGATGGGGGTCAATGGGCATCAGTGTTCCTATGGGGTGGATGGGGGTCAATGGGCATCAGTGTGACGATGGGGTGGATGGGGGTCAATGGGCATCAGTGT
>NW_026636386.1:0-2208 GCF_028554395.1 Pezoporus wallicus | reverse complement strand
GTGCAAGGTGATCTCAGAGAAAACTCCAGGAAGAAACTCACCACCAAAGTTTTCAAGCTGACAAGCAGGTATTCTTTATTGTGGCGCCGGGAGACACAGGGGATAGCTCCTCCTAACGTGTGTCTCTCAATTGCCACACAAGCCGTCCTTTCATAGTCCCTGGGCATACACACATATTCATAAGGCTACGTATGGATTACATCATTTTCCAGAAAGTTCCCCGCATGCGTACAGAATTGTGGTGGTGGTCTCTGAGGGTCGTTTATTTCTTCCAACAATCTTCATCACTTCTGGCCGCCCTTGATGGATCATAAAGAAGTCATAGGGGAGTCATAGAGAAGTGATAGAGGAGTCTTAGTATCATAGAGTCATAGAATCATAGAATCATAGAAAACCCATTCCAGTGCCTCACCACCCTAACAGGAAAGAATTTTCTTCTTATATCCAATCTAAACTTCCCCTATTAAAGTTTTAACTTGTTACCCCCTGTCATAGAGGAATCATGCAGGAATCATAGAGGAGTCATAGAAGAGTCAAAAACAGTCATACAGGAGTCATAAAGAAGTCATTGAGGAGTCATAAAGGAGTCATGGAGGAGTCATAGAGGGGTCAGAGAGGCGTCATAGAGGAGTCATAGTGAAGTCATAGAGGAGTAATAGAGAAGTCATAATAGAGTCATAGTGGAGTCATATAGGAGACCTAGTGTCATAGATTCATAGAAGAGTCATAGAGGTGTTAGTGGAGTCGTAGAGGAGTCATAGTGGAGTCATAGAGGAGTCATAGAGGAGTCACAGAGGAGTCATAGAGGAGTCACATAGAAGTCATAGTGGAGTCATGTAGGAGTCATGTAGGAGTCATAGAGGAGTAATAGTATCATAGACCCAAAAAGGAGTCATAGTGGAGTCGTAGTGGAGTCATAGAAGAGTCATAGAGGAGTCATAGAGGAGTAATAGAGAAGTCATAAAAGAGTCATAGTGGAGTCATAGAGGAGTAATAGAGAAGTCATAAAAGAGTCATAGTGGAGTCATAGAGGAAACATAGTGTCATACATTCTTAGAGGTGTCATAGAAGACTCATAGTGGAATCATAGATCAGTCATAGTGGAGTCATTGGAGTCACAGAGGAGTCATAGAGGAGTCACACAGGCGTCATAGAGGAGTCATAGAGGAGTCACACAGGAGTCATAGAGGAGTCATAGAAGAGTCATGCAGGAGTCATAGAGGAGTCATAGAGCCATAGAGGATTCATAGAAGAGACATAGAGTAGTCTTATTGGAGTCACAGAAGAGTCATAGTGGAGTACTTGAGGAGTCATACAGGAGTAATAGTGGAGTCATAGAGGTGTCTTAGAGGAGACATAGTGTCATAGATTCATAGAGGAGCCATAGAGGAGTCATCGAGGACTCACACAGGACTCATACAGGAGTCACAGTGGAGACAAAGAGTCATATTGGAATAATAGAGGAGTCCTAGTGCCATAGATTCATAGAGCAGTCATAGAGGATTCATAGTGGAGTCATAGAGTCGTTATAGAGGAGTCATAGAGGAGTCATAGACGGGTCATAGAGGAGTCATAGAGGAGTCATAGTAATAGTGGAGTCTTAGAGGAGTCTTAGAGGAGTCATAGTGTCATAGATTCATAGTAGAGTCATAGAGGAGTCTTAGAGGAGTCATAGAAGAGTCATAGTAGAGTCATCTAAAAGTCATAGGGGAGTCTTAGAGGAGTTGTAGGGGAGTGAGTCATGGAGAAGTTGGACATAGAAGAGTTTTACAGTCATAGAGGTGTCTTAGAGTCATAGTGGAGTCATAGAGGAATCAGAGGTGTCATAGGCGCATCATAGAGGAGTCATAGGGGCATCGTTGAGGAGTCTTAGAGGACTCCTTGAGGGGTCATAGAGGGGTCTTAGGGGACTCTTAGAAAGGTCATTGGTGAGTGCCCTGGGTTTAGCAGTAGCAGTCATTTTTCTCCTTCTTTGTAGCTGGTGCAGCGCGGTGGTTTTGCCTTTCGGCCTGGGAACAGAGCTGATAACACCAATGTTTTTAGTTTCTGCACAAATATTTTGGTCTGACGAAGGACTTTCTGAGCCTCATGCTCTGCGAGGGAGGAGGGCAATCAGGGAGGAATCTGAGCCAGGACACCTGACCCAAAGTGGCCAAAGAGGTATTCCAAGCCACCTCACGTCATGCCCAGGATGTAACAGGGAGTTAC